>NC_056731.1:629678961-629711461 GCF_019279795.1 Protopterus annectens
TGTGTGTGTGTGTGTGTGTGTGTGTGTGTGTGTGTGTGTGTGTGTGTGTGTGTGTGTGTGTGTGTGTGTGTGTGTGTGTTTATTTGGGGGAAGAGTTTGACATCACTGAAAGAAGGGTTATGTAGTAGGAAAAGAGATAAGAAAAACAAGGTGACAACTGGGAAAGAAAACCCTAAAAGACCTGTATGAGTCATCTTTTTGGCCTCTACTGCCAGAAGTGAGCTTTATCAACTGGGCTCTTGTGAAAAGTCTGGGTGACAATTGTGGTGAAGGTGACATCTGTTGTGTCTGCTGTGATGCTCACAGACTGCACTGAAAACACAGATATATCTCCTTGCTACTTCTTTGGAAAATATATATATGTATCTAAATAAAAACATACTATGAATATATAAACATATATGAATATATAAACATTCTCCCAGAATCCCTTCCAAATAGCTTGCAGCATGTCCTATCAGGACCACTTGAGTCACATTTCAACTATAGCCTCAAACACTCTGCACCATAAGACTGGAGGACTGCAATGGTTATCCCACTTCAGAAAGGTAGACTATCAAGTGACCCGGAACTACAGACCTATTAATCTGAGTAGTCTAATAAGTAAAGACATGGAACAAATTATCATGGAAATGATCATCAAATACATTGGCAACTTTCAGACACTAAATCCAACCCAGTTTGGCTTTGTCAAGGAAAGGTCATGCCTACTAAACCTGGTGGACTTCTTTCAGGCAATGTATAAGAGGAAAACAGTGCACACTGCCTAACTGGAACTGGCTAATATGATTGACGCAATACCTCATTCGGGTATAGTTGACAAACTCACCAAATGGTATAAACCACTAGATAACTCACTGGATTGACAGCTGGCAAACAGGCAGGACCCAGGAAGTCAGGATTGACAAGACCACCTCCACTAAGACACCAGTCACCAGTGGGGCACCTCAGGGCTCCATGTTGGAACTGCTCATAGTTGACATCCACTTCTTTGAGGTAAAGGCTAATGTCAAGGACCTTTGGCTGACCAGATTCTCAAATGACTGCAAATTAGGAGCTATCACAGATTCCCCCCATGAGACAAACATTTTACGACAAGGTTTAACTTAGGCAAAGGACTGGTGCCACTGTCATGGATTAAAACTCAATGGCAAGAAATGCATTGTAGTACCTTTTGGAAAAACTGCCACCCAGGGTAATTATTCCATCAACAACATACCCATAAGAGTTGACCTGATACACTGGGATCTGGAAACATACATAGACAGTAATCTGGCCTTTGATCAACATGTAGCCAAGGTAGTAAAAAATCAATTTTATATCACCCAACTTATAAGTAAGGGCATGGCATCCAGGTCCCAGGAAGTCATAATACCATTTTATTCAGCCCTTATTAGACCCATCATTGAGTATAATGCCCCCTTCAGCATGTACCTGATCAGACATATTCAACAATTGCAACACCCAAACAACTTCCTTACCAGGAGAGTCCAGGAATAAGCACACTGTTCTATACAGGCTGCCTTAAAGCCCTATCACTATACTCTGTCTCCTACAGGTTACTGACAGGCAGTCTATGCTTGACATACAAGACATCCTCAAATTCAGCTCTGGTGGATATTTTGCACATTCACAAGACAAAAAGCATCAGAACCAATAGATCCAAGGATTTAAATTTTGCTTGTGACATAAATAAAACATGTTGGTAAGACAAATATGTTTCTCAGAGGGTTCCCATGCTCTAGAACAGGCTCCCCATCCATCTGAAGCAGAGTCCATCCCTAACCCTATTAAACTTTTACCAATGGATGGGAAATCATAAATTCACCCCATGTCTGGCCCCATGTCTCTGACAGACAGAGGCAACCCCCCAAAAACCTCCAGAAAATTAACATGTCACCTCTTAATAAATGCTCATGATGCATAGGGACATGATTGGGTTGAATTGAATGGCTAGTCTTATAAAGGCCCTGGTGGTTGTTAGCCTAGTATACACATATGAACCTATTGAAAAACATCCTTAGTCTTGCAGTACATTTGTGCATTGTATCTGGCCTTATATTTATTTTTATTTTTATTTATTTATTTTTTTATTTTACATTTGGTGACCGGGCTAGTCTAGCTGGACAAATATCCGTTTTCAGTAGAGGCCTGGGGAGAAAAGCTCCAATTACAAGAAAGTAAAACAATCATTAACAATAAAACATAATAAGCATAATACAATAAGTACAAAGGTGGACATTTGTATGAATTTAGAGAAAACACAAAATCAAAAAAAAGCAGAACCACAATCTTTCAGAAAAATAGTTGGTTAACAATAAAATTACAAGGTAAGCAACATTCTGCAGTTAGATACTAAATAACATTCAAGATGTGCTAGAGAAAAGAGAAAAAAATGTTAGAGACAATCTCAAAGATAAATCTGTCTACAGTAAAAATAAGTTTTGTAGCGGGAAAGTTGGGAAAAGGGGGGAAGTTGGGAGTAGTGGAGAAGTAATTTCAGTCAGGATTAGTACAAGGACATAGCCATTGAGTTTTAAGATGTTCTTTGATATGTCTTTTGAAAAGGGATGTAGAGTCTAGGTTTGTTATTTCCTGAGGTAGTTGATTCCAGATTTTCCCGACAGAATTTGAAAATAATGAGTCCCCAGCTTTATTCTTTGATTTGGTTAAGGCTACAAGGAGTTTATTAGCCGAGTGTGGCTAGGTTTTTATAGGGTGAAATCAGTTTTGTAAGGCTAGGGTAGCAACCGGGTAGTAAAGGGTCTTATGAATGATAATTAATTGTTGATAGAGTAAGTGGTTGTAGAGTTCTAACCAATCTAGTTGCTTGAGGTTAATACAGTGGTGGGTTCTAAAAGGGGTAGCAGTAATGAATCTAGTAATACTATTGTAGCAGGTAGAAAGTTTGGTGATGTTGTTTTTAGACAAGTTTGTATATATAGCAGAGGCATAGAAAAGGGTGGAGATCAGGTGGGTCTGGGCCACAGTTTTTCTAGCAGATGGGGTAAGAAAGGGTTTAATTCTGTAGAGAGTACCGATTTTTTTGTTAACTGATTTAATGGTGTTGTTAATGTGGTCATCAAAATTAAGATGGTTGTCAATAGTTACACCTAATAGGCGAGTGGTCCTATCTGGGCTAATACAGGTAGCATTGTTAGAGGAGATAGTGAAGAAAGGTGTTGGTAATTTGTGTGTAGGGGTAAAGAGAAGAAGTTTTGTTTTTTTGGGATTAAGAAGGAGGGAGAGTTCCATAAACCATTTTTCAACATTATGGAAGACTGTTTGGGTGAGGGACTGGAGGGAGGAAACATTATTGGCAGCACAAATAAGAGTTGAGTCATCAGCATATTGAATGCAGATGGCTTGGGGTATATTCAAATGAAGGTCATTGATAAATTATAATTTATAAATTATAAAACAGTCACTCCCCTTTTCAAGAGCTACCCCTTCTTGTATCTTTTCAACCTACAACAGAGACTACAAACAGTTCAGACCTCAGTTCAAACAATACCTAATTGAACAATATGTGTACATGTCAGAACACAGACAATGTCACCTAACTCCCATGTCTGCACTACAATATGTGCACATGTCAGAACACAGGTCATGCCACCTAACTCCCATGGCTGCACTACAATATGTGCACATGTCAGAACACAGGCCATGTCACCTAACTCCCATGGCTGCACTACAATATGTGCACATGTCAGAACACAGGCCATGTCACCTAACTCCCATGGCTGCACTACAATATGTGCACATGTCAGAACACAGGCCATGTCACCTAACTCCATCAATATTTTGGCAGTTCTCCACTGTGCATTTTCAAACAGCTTGATCTTCATTTCTCTGTAGGACTATCCAATGTAACAAAGTACTTTAGATTTAAATGTGCCAGAGACCTATGAAGTACAGTATTGTCTTAGAGTTGGTTCCAAAAAGCTACACAACTTCATGCCTCCGTTCACAATCTCTGTGAATGAGCTACTAGACATGCCTCAAGCTTTTTCTCTTCCTTCAGGTAGATTTCAGTTTATCTCTAGCTTTATGTGTGCCTTTTAATTACTTTTCTTTTTTTTTGTTTGAATAAAACTCCATCCTCTATTTATATGCGTATAGTACAAAGCAGACAAAGTCTTACTGTGAATGGGTTCTGCAATTCAGGTCCACAACACTTATCTTTGAGTTACAAAACAAAAATTATTTTCTCTCTCCCTGCATTATAACGCATGATACAGATATGACAAATAGGGCCCGACTTACCAATAAACTCTAAAACATTCCCTGTTATTGTGTTTTTTGCTAAACACAGTCCGCCCCAACTACCTGTCTCTGCAGCAAGTTTACCTCAGTGCTATGAACCATCCTATATCTTATTTATTTATTGACATTGTGCAAAATGGGAAAAAGGGGTTGAGGATGGATGGATGGATTTGATTACCAGGAAAGTCTGACTGGTTAAAAGTCCATATTCAGAGGAGGGATTGGGAGAAAAGCTCCAAATTATTACAAAGCATTTTAAGAACAGTAATTTTACTATCTATAAAAATAAAACAAAAACATCTGCAGTTAAATAATTATAACAAATTAGACTTAATAAAAAAACTTTGTTTAAGAACTGATACAAGGTATATGACTATCATTAATATTTAGAGAAATTTTAAAAAGTTTGCAGAGAAATTAAAGGTACATTAGTCTAATACAAATAGGAATTGCAATATGAAGTGAGGGAAAAACAGGCTTATGGTATATTTAGAGGGAAAACCGGGAAGAGAATCAGATAGCAGTAAAGAAGTAAGTGACATTAGGGAGAGTAAGGATGCATAAGGAATGAAAAGGTACTTGTTCACACATACTTATTTTGACACTTCACATTTGTTGACTGGGTTAGTCCAATTGGGTAAGAGCCCTTTTTCAGTGGAGGCCCGAGGACAAAGCTGCAGATGTATAAGTAAAAAGGTAAATACATGAAATACTATGACATAATAAAAGAGAATATGAAAGTAATTACATACAAGAATTTAACAAGAAATACGCTCAGGGTAAACTGTAACATTTATACAAGACAAAATGTTTATAGTCCAGCCTATTGTTAGGAGTTGGAGCAGGATTTTTATAGAGAGAGGTAACAGACATGGGAATGTGTTCGGAGGTAGAAGCTGGAGGAAATGTTGTGTATCATTATGGGTAAAGAGAGGTTAGGTGTATTGGAGGGGAGGGGAGTTTAAGTTGGGTCAGGGGCATAAGCATGACCATGAGTTTAGCAGGCTATCTTTTAGAGATTTTTTGAAGCAGATAGTGTTAGAGCTAGGTCTTAAATTTAGAGGCAGTTTATTCCATGCATTTGCAACAGAGTGATTGCAGAGGAGTTTGCCTATGTTTTTATTGGGCTTATAAATTTCCAGGAGTTGCTGATCAGAGCTTTGGAGTGTACGACTGCGAGTGTAGAGAGAGATGAGGGTTGACAGCAGGACAGGAGGATGGTTTGTTTAGGATGGAGAGAGTCCGGTGCAGCTGGGGTAGCACGAGTCATTGGAGGAACTGTAGTCACTGTATGCTTTTCAAAGACAGTGGTGTGAGTGACAGGGTTGATTTGCAGAAAATCTAGCGATTTTATTATATGAGTTCCAGTTTAGACATAAGATTGGACTGTAGATTAGTGAGGATTGGGGTGGCATAAAATAGGGTGGGAGGTAGAAAAGCTTGTGCAAGACAGAGTTTAGATTTATTTGTGAGGAACGTTTTATGCATGTAGAGCAAGCCCAGTTTTTGGTGAGTCTTTTTGATGCACTGTTGAATGCGGGGTTTGAATTTTAGTTGATCATCAATTGTGACTCCTTGCAGTTTTTGTGAGGTTCTACCGAGATCGTTGTGTTATTGAGGGAGGTAACAGTAAAGGCAGTTTTGTGCTGTCGGAAAGATTTTGGGAAGAAGGGGGGGGAGTTTGGTTTTCTTAGGGTTGAGGAGTTGGTTAGTTGTTAGCCATTTTTCAACTGGGTGGAGAGATTCTTGGGTAAGGGTGAGAAGGCGGGAGAGATTGCCAGAGCAGGAGATAATTGTAGAGTCATCACCACATTGTACTAAAGAAGAGTGAGGCTGGGATGTATAGAGGTTGTTAGTTTATTTGTGTCTTTCGGCTTTTTCCCGATTAGGGGTCGCCACAGCGGAACTCTGGTCCGCTAATGATTGGCAGTAGATTTTTACATACTGGCTTGCCAGGCCTAACGCACAACCTTCAACGAAGGAATGCCCATTCATGTATGTCACTGTACAGAAGATGCTCTAACTGAGAATCGAACGGGCAAAGTCTAACTGTGAGGCGACAACGCTACCGCAGCACCACCACCGCGGTATGTATAGAGGTTGTTAGTAAAAATGTTAAATAGTAGGGGTCCAAGAATGGAGCCTTGAGAAACTCCTGTTTGGACTTAGAGGAAGGGGGAAGAGGCAGAGAGCCATTTAATGGACTGAAGTTTGTTGGAGAGGTGGCAAGAGAACCAGCGAAGTGCAGAATTGGTGAGATTAAGGCTAGTTAGTTTAGACAGAAGTAATTTTTGGGAAGCAGTGTCAAAGGCCTTAGAGAGGTCAAGGAAAAGACAGGAGACTTTTTGTTGTCACAAGATTCCGCGATAGACTGCATGAAAGATAACTGTGAAGTAAATGTGCTGTGGTTACGGCGAAAGCCATGCTGGGCAGGGGTTAGGAGGTTTTCTTGTAGAAGATGATCAAGGAGCTGCTTATGAATGCACTTTTCAAGTATTTTTGATAGGGGAAATAGAATGGCTATAGGCCTGAAAATAGAGTGGTCAGTAAATTTCCACCTTTGTGTAAGGGTATGGCATAGAATTTCTTCAAGATTTCTGGGACTGTGTTTCCTTGGATTGATCTATTGATTAATATGGAGACTGGATATGCAATAGAATTTGCAGCAAGTTTAAGGAATAGAGGAGGCAAGTTATCAGTGGATGGTGAGCATGTTTTAAGTTTGCTGAGAAGTGATCTAATATAAGCTGTAGGGGCAGGCGTACGAGAGAAGGAGGTTGTGTGGGTAGATGGAGAGGGAGAGGTAGTGTGGTAGGTACTGTTATCCTTTTTTGCTTAAATTGTGGATTGAGTCTATGAAGAAGGAGTTAGGAGTTAAGAAATGTGCCAAATTTATGGCAGAGCTGTAGGGGCAAGGGTTTGGTGTTGAAGGACTGCCTGGATGTAGCAGCTTGTTGATTGTATGCCAGAATTTTGGAGGTTGTTCATATATCCTTTACATTTCAAACCATTCTCCTGTAAAGTATGGCGAGAAACCTGGCTGAAGTGCAGACATGCTACAAATTCTAGGCTGCTCTGATTGTTTAATTGTTGATACAACCACACAGCAGAATGAAAGTTGGCTGAGAAGACAAACTTCTTCCACTATACTACTGTCATTCTCTAGTACAATCAGTGGTTACAATACACATTCAGCCAGCCTACACTGTAGATTGTTTACATAACCTTCCCTTGGACAGATACAAAATTAGCAGTCTTGTGACTTACAGATTTTTCCTTGGAAGTCTTTGCAGGCAAAAACAGCCACTGGTGTGATCATTCACTCCTGAACATTACCCAATCTAGTTTCTAAGTAATAACGATTATCTAGTCCCTGCATCTTACAACTCTGGTGGTACTAGAATTCTTTTTTTCCTGTATCATCCTTGGTCAGTCCCATCTGCCCTGTTCCACCATCCATACCAGCCCTACCTTCTTTTACCATACTCTTTCAATTTTATAAGGGATCTTTATTTTCATTTACCAGTAAGCCAAATGTTTTGTCCTATTATTTATGTTATTTATTTATTTGGCATTTCTTTACCGGGAACATCTGACTGGGCTAGAAAGTGCCCATATTCAGTGGAGGCCAGGGGAGAAAGGCTCCACAATCACAATATTTCAAAAATCAAGTACAGATTTTTTTCAGTCACAAAGTATCATAGACATGCCTCTCAATCTTGAAACATCAAAAATCTGGACAAAGGCCCATGAGAAGTAGGTAGAACTAGCCAAAAAATCAGGATTCTGATTAACATAAAATTTGCATACATGATCGCATAACCCCACTCACTCCAATGGAATTGTGGGATATCAACATGAAGATTGATGTCACTAAATAATAATAAATAATGGCACTTGTGGCAGACATTTGAATTTCAGACTTCATATCCCTCAGAAAATACATAGTAATACAACACCTGTTATTCAAGCAACTATCTGAGCAATATTTAAAATCTGTCCCTATTTTTGGGCCTTTGTCCCACCATTATTTTTGGCTTTGTCCAGATTTCTTGCTCTAAGAAATTGAGAGGTGTATGGTACAATACCTAGTAGAACTGCTTACAAAAGGCAACACAAATGATTTAGCATATTACAATGGCTTCATATTTACTATGTACTGAAGGACATTCTGCTTAAATTTACAGTCATATGAAATTCCAAAGTGTCATAATGGTTATCACACTAAAATATGTAATAACCTACGTAAGGGATTCTACTGCATTTGTAAACAGCTAAAAAGAAGCCCTCAGGCCTGACTGGTGTCTAAAACCATTTGTGTTAAAATGATTCAGAACGTGTAGATGGTGCAGGTCAACACACATCTGTAAATGTTACAATATCTTTCATTTGGCTGCTTGTGATCTTTGAAATGGAGGATTTAGGTGCATAAAAATAGGATAATCACTGTACATTGTGAGTGGTTAAAGATTATATAGTGAAACAGCTACATTAAAGTCATATGTGATCAGTTCCTTGCTGCATGTGCAAACTCTACAGTGTAGCATATTTTAAAAGTTACTTACATGCAGTGATTTCCATTATGTGTGGGAGCAAGTGCTTCATTAGTGAAATACACTGAAGTAGCCTTTTAATTTGCTGGAAGCAGCTCAGTTACCTATGGCTTCTTTCATATTGTAAACCACTCAGCTTTTCCAAGCAATGTGCGCCAGTGTGATGTAGAACTACTGAGAGTTCCTGGGGATGGGGTTAGTAATCATGATAGGAAACTATGCCATCTTATCCATAATATCATGCTTCCATGGAATTCATGAATGGGCATTCTTTCACTTTCACTCTCAGATCTGCCCAGAAGGGATTTCCTTTATCTCTGTTCATTCCACAGTTATGGACAGTATTTATTATTTCATTGCTTTGTCTGTCTTATTAAATGTACCGCAGGCACAGCTGAGTTTACAATGAATGGATGGTATACTTTCCTACCTAATACCCTGCCACTGTGTGACTTGCAACTGCTTTATAAAAAGAGAGTGGCATAAAGAGGGAGATCCACATTCAAACTGTTGAAAGGGAGCTAAGCCCTCCTACTGGCTGTGGTGCCTCCATCACACCTCTCCATTCATGCGTTCATTCATTGATATGTACATCAGGACTTCCAAACCAAAAAGAAACACTACGGCAAGGAAACTCATAGGACCCAAAGTGATCTGTGATGTTCCTTACTACAGGGATGAAAAAGCTTATCATCTTTAAACTTGGATTTTTAATTTGCAATTTATATAGTGTCTTTTTGGACTAAAGTTCAGTCTATTTATACTTCGGGTCCCATGAATTTCCTTGCTCTTAACATTTTTATACATCAGGACTTCATGCAAAGTTCTCCACAAAGGTGTCTGTCTGTTCTCTTTTGGGGTACTCGTAACAAGCAGCAAAGGTCTACAACAGGAAGAACCAGCAGTGAGTGGGCATTGCTTCTGCTTCATTACTTCACCTTTAAGTCCATTCGATATCCACGAAGACTACAGCACCTATAGACACCGTCCTACTTTTCCAGAGCGTTAATTTTCTCCAAAAAATTGATGCTGTTTCCTTCATCTTTAGAAATGGCATACATTATATTTGTTTGTACTTTGACAAAAAATAACTTAAATCACCCAAGCAACAGTTTTATTTTATTCAAAAGCTTGTGGTGAGCAAACTGTTCCTTTTTGTATCTTAGAATTTCTCTTTGTTCTGATACTAATGGACATCTGTGTCACAGCAAGCTAAGTTAAGGAAAAATCGGGAATAGAAGGGGCCACTCAGTAATTTGTGGCACCGGTAATTCCAAGGAATTCTTTATGGTTGAGAGGTATGATCATATTTTAGATTACTTAACATCAAGTACAAATATTTTAAATCAGAAAGTAGCATGTCGCACTATAAAACATAACAGTGAAAAAATGATGTAATGAGAAAAACGGAACAAGTTTCATAGCAGAGTGCAATGAAAAACAATCACATGAGTTGAAGAAAATATGTGAGGAAAAATTCAATAGTCATATTATTTGATACATAGATTAGTATGTGTAAATGAGACCTGAGACAATGCTAATAAGATATTTAAAGAGATATCAAAGATCACATGATTAGTGACAGTGAGGTGGAATTGAGTGAAGTCTTAGTATGAGAAACGGTGTTAATATTATGGTTACAGAAGGAAGAAGGAGGTTATAAGAAGAGCACAGGGTAGGCCGTCTTCAGTAGCTTCAGTAAGTAGGGAGGAGAGAGGTAGAGGTGTAGAGATGAAATAAATCAGGTAAGGTAGTGGGGAAAACAAAAAGGAGTGGAGTAGGAGGCTGGAGAGGGTTGTGAAGTGTGATCTAGGTTGAAGGGGGTAAGTGAAATATAGTTAGTAAGCTCAGCCAGGACTGGCACAGGAGCAGGTCCAAGATTTTGTAAGGTATTCTTTTAGGGAGCATTTAAAGGTGGTTAGGTTAGAAATAGTTCTGGTGGTTAGAGGTAAGGAGTTCCATTTTTTTGCTGCTGAGTATGAGTGTAGGCTTTGACTAGGAGATTTATTCAGCTTATTTATGGTGAGAAGTTTTTTGTCTTCCAATCTGATAGTTCATTTTGGAAAATGAATGTTGATTAAAGGGTAAGAGCTGGACAGGCCAATGGTTTGTGTATGATTTTATGTCATTATAAGTTGAATGTAGGAGAGGTGGAGGGGGAGTTCCAGCCAGCTAAGGGTATGCAGAGCTTTACCGTGATGGGTAAAGAAGGATGAATTAGTAGCAAACTTTGCAATTTGTTGTAGCAGCTTTCAAGTTTGTTTTTTATGGAGGATTGCAAATTGGTTAGAATTGGTGCTCCATAGAGTAGGGAGGGCAAAAGGTATGTTTTGGCTGGAGTAATTTTTGTGGGTATGCTCAGAAAATATTTGTTTCTATATAGCATGCCTAGTTTTTGATGGGTTTTCTTGATATTGCTTTGGATGTGGAGGTCAAATTTAAGATTATCATATATTATGACTCCTAATAGTTTGGTATGGTAGACCAACTCAAGTTCAGTGCCCTTTGCCAAAAAGATTTTGAAAGATGCTCTGTTAGGGGTATGAGTTTTGGGGGTAAAGAGGAGGAGCTTTTTTTTTTTTGGAGTTGAGTAACGGTTGTGCTGTTGTAAGCCAGGTTTCTGTGGAGACAAAATTTGTTGAGTGATTTCTTGGAGGTGAGTTAGGGTGTTTGAAGAGCAAATGATGGTAGAGTCATCTTCATATTAAATCAAGGTGCCTTCACAAGAAGATGAATGTAGCTTATTGATCAAAATATTGAATAGTCGAGGACCAAGGATGGATCCTTGTGGAACTCTTGTGGAAGTCGGAAGGTATGCAGAGATGGATCCTTGTCATTTTAGAGCTTGTTGCCTGTTGGCAAGGTAGCTAGAGACCCATTGAACAGATGGAGATGATAGACCCATGGTGGAAAACTGATTAAGGGTTTTACTGTGAGAGACCTTGCCACAGGCTTTTGATAGATCTATATTAATGCAGGTACACGTTTATTTGAGCTGCACGCTTTATTGACAGTGTCTGTAAATGATAGTAATGAGGTAGAGGTGCTATGGTCTGGCCAAAATCCATGATGAGTATTGGTGATTAGTTTATTTTGTAAGAGACAGTGGAAAAATAGTTGATGAATACATCTTTCAAGGATTTTAGTGAGGGGAGACAGGATGGCTATGGGATGGAAATTTGTAACGTCAGTGGAATTACCTCCTTTTATGTAAGGGAATAATGTGTGACATTTTCCACAAGTTAGAGACACAAGATTCTGTTACTGATATATTAATAAGAATGCTGATTGGGTTTTCTACTGCATTTGCAGGTAGATTTAGGTATTCTGGGGGAAGGTTGTTGGCAGAGGAGGAACAAGGTTTTAGTTTACATAAAAGCTTTTTTTATGAGACTTATAGAAACTGGTTGAAAGGTAAAGTGGGTGGAGTTGTCTACATGTGTGCTGGAGAGGTTGCAGCTAGGTCAGTTTTGTGAAACAAATGTACTAAGGTCTAAAGTAGGAGAACTTGGCTGTGTGGAAGGGGGTGTGTTAGTTGTATCTGAGGTTAAGTTGGCTATGTATTCAATGAAGTATGTATTGAAACAGGTAGCTATTTGAAGAAGGGCAATGTCTGGGTATGAGCTGGGATTCTTTTTTGTACCTGGGCTGATGAGAGAGGATGTGGAAGACCATGAAATAATAATTTATTCATTTAACAGCATAAGTGAAATGGTCATCATGGACCCCTTTAAGCCAAGAGAAAGGCCACAAAGACAAGAGTAAATGCAATATATATGGATACTTTAAAGTAGCAAATGAACTAACATGTTCATTGAAACTAAGAGAAAAATGATGTACCCAGAAAAAAAAAAAAAAAAAAAAAAAAAATATATATATATATATATATATATATATATATTTATTTATATATATATATATATACATATAGAAATGAGAACATGCATACTCTGTATATACAGTGACTGGAGAGCAGGATTAAACTCCAGACTTTGCAGCTCTGATGCATAGACCCTGACTACTGAGCCATCATGCTACTTAATATACACATATTAAGAATACCTTCTCCCCTTCACTCAGTTCTGTAGCCATCTTCTCAAAGAATATGTTGGACTAATGTATGAGCTCAGCTACTTTTTACTTGGCCTGCTCTTATATCTTGCTTCCTGTCACCGTTTTATTCCCTCTGTTATGTCGTCTTCTCTTTATTCTTTTTTTTTTATTATTTATGATCAGCATTACTTCCACCTTTAGTCAGATCATTTCTTTCTTGATTAACATCTTTTGCTTGTGTTTATAATTTCCTAATGGCACCCACTGTCATCTGTTCCTGTCACCCTACTGATTTTCTTTTTTTCCTTGCTTTCTTTTGTCTGTGCACCATCCATTCTTCCATCACTTTTTAGGGTGATAAGTGCACTGATCACACATGATCCATTTCAGATGTAACCTTTCTTACTTTGGGCTTCATAAGAAAATAAAGACCTATATATATACATATATATATATATATATATATATATATATATATATATATATATATATATTCACTGAAACGTACTTTCGATGTTCAGACCGGGACCCATATATATATATATATATATATATATATATATATATATATATATATATATGGGTCCCGGTCTGAACATCGAAAGTATGTTTCAGTGAAACGTACATGAGCGAACTCACTTGCACCCCTGAATGCTACAAGTGGATTGGACATGCTTAAATTGGCCCTAGGCGTGAGTACGTGTGTGTGTGTGCCTTCCGTGGAAGGTTGGGCATCGGGCTGGCAACTCGACACCATAAAACTCCACTGCCAATCATGAGCGGACAAGGTGATCCGCTGTGGTGACCCCTAACTGGGAAAAGCCGAAAGAGAGTGTGTGAGTGTTTTATTTGTTTAGGTTTCTTGTCGTGTTGTTTTTCTTTTTTTTCGTGAAAGTGTATTTTTGATAAAATGCACTTTTGCAAAAGTGAGTTTGCTCATGTACATTTTGCTTAAATGTACTTTCGATCTATCAACATAGATCCATATATATATATATATATATATATATATATATATATATATATATATATATATATATATATATCAATAGTCTATATACTGTGAAAAAACTGACCATACTTCTTTTTCAACATTCTTGTAAATATGTGTATGTTTTTATATCTATGTTATGCCACTATACTATATAGTTTATTTATACCTTCTGATCAGCATAACACAATTACTTTCTGAATTCCATCCCTTCTAAGTTGAGGAAGACCAGGCAGAGAGTTTTGCTTTCCTTATTGGTGTCTGTCTTTTGATGTTTGTATACATTACATTATATTTGCTTAACAGCAGAGTAAGCCTATCTTGTCTGATTGTCTAGTCTGCATGCCTTATCATTCTACCTTCCGCCCATTTCTACCTTCCCATTTACCAGTTTCTCATCCATTCTATGCCTTTCTGAATGCCTCTGTAGATTCCTCTTCCATGACCCATTCCAGAAGTCAGTTCTATGGGTCCAAAACCTGTCTGTGAAAAACAATTTCTGCAGATTCAGAGAGTAATCCCTGCAATCTGCTGACTATACCTTGTTATCCTCTCACTATCCCTCCTGTTCAGACTGACCTCTTCACATCTTCCAGATATGATCCTCTGTACCAATGTCATGTCCCCCTGTCTCTTTTGTTGTCAAGTGAGAAGACATATAGATCGTCTAGCTCCTTCAACTTCTAATCACATTCATTCCCTGCCATTCCACTGATATTCCTGATAACTTTCCTCTGGATTCCCTCCAGCAGCCTGATGGCCTTCTCCTTATGTGGCCTCCAGAACTGCATGAAATACTCAGGATACAACCCAGCATTCTATTTGCTGTCTGCCACTATCCTCAAATGCTCCTTCTGGTGATCACGTCCAGATGTGACCAACACCCTAAGGTCCTATTTCTGCTCCACTGCCATCAGTTCCACTTCCCCCAGGAGATACTTCACACCAGGGTTGTTGTGACCTTAGTGCAGGACTTTGTTTGCATTAAATCTCAGCTGCCACCTTTCCCTCCAGTTGTCCAACCCTTCTAAATTCTTTGCTAGACTCTTCCTCTTTTATCCACTTCTGCACCTTCCTTTGCATCATCAACAAAGAGTTTGATCTTAATCGCTTCTGCTTTGAATATATCTAAAACAAAAGTACTGAAGAGTACCAGGTGCAGACCAGATCCTTGTGGTGATCTACTAGGTACTCTCCTAATTACTGAAATTGCCCCTCTCACCACAGTCCTCATTATTCTACCATCCAGTCATGCAGCTGTCCAATTCCTCAATGTTTGCCCTACCAGGAATCCTTCTGGTTTTCCTATTAATCACCTTGATGAAGTACAGGCAGACTGTTCCTACTGCTACTTTCCTATCAAGTTCACTTGGACTCCACTCTTAAATCCTGGTCATGTTTGATTGACAGCTCTTTCTGGCAATGAAACCATGATGGTTGTTGTTCTGGAAATTGCTTCCCTCTATATTTCTGGATATATTCAAAGATGGCAGCAAATGGCTGCCTGCAGATGCTTTTCTAATCCAAGGTTTTGTTATCCTGATCTTTTTACTCTGTGCTTGAAGCTAAAGTTGAAGTTTAGGGATTCTGGGCTTAAAGTCTCATTATCTGTATTATTTTGGCTTGTCAAATTTATCATTAGCTGGTGTATTATTCATAGTTTCATTAGCATATACTAGACTAATGATCAATGCGGCCTTCATAACCCTAGCCAAACTTCCAAAAATGCATACCACTGGTTTATGTGTCATAGAGGTTATTTTAACAGGTATACATAAGCTAGGACAAGATGTACAGGCTTCCTCTGTCCATGACAGACATAGCTGCTAGTAGAACCAGGGGGGGGGGTCTATATTATTGTATCGAATGGACTAAATAGCGAAAGCTATTTAGTCGATCCAATACTGTTGAAGTGGCAAAATAGCGAAGACACGGAACATCAAATTTTTTTCCAGAGAAAAAAATTGGTGGGCCGTCGTCCGGACTTTGCCATTTTCTCCACTATGGTGCGATCTCGGAGTTGGTATATTTAAGTAGGGGGTGTGTGGGGGGCACAGCCCCCCACATCGGGGAGTGTGGGGGCGAAGCCCCCCACTTATTTTTGTGGTTAAGTGTTTTTATTTATTTGGGTTTTTTTTGCGGAGAAGCAAATTTTTTCCCTGGGAAACATTTTGCTGTTCCATGTGTTCGATAATTTGTGGTTTAGACATTATCGGTACGATGAAATAGCATTTGCTATTTTAATCGTACAATAATGTAATATAGATGCAAACCGGGGTGTATTTCCAATTTCCTACTCACTGATCCAGGTTTCTCCTGAATAGGGTTACAGAACAGCTGTGTAGATTCAAAGCCTGTTCCAGGGAAGGGGAATTATCTGGGATACATAACTTTCCATCCAACATGTCCTGTTTATGTCAAAAGCAAAGTTTAAATCAATAGACTGAGTAATTCTGATGATATTTGTTTTGCAGATATACAAAAAGTCTATCAGAATGGGATCCAAGGATGCCTTATATGTTGGGCTTAGATCACATTTCAACAGTCTTTAGGAAACAGAGTACAGAGACAGGGCTTTGAGGTGATCTGTTTAGGAAATATTGTTTATGCCCCATAATCATTTAGTGAGGGACCCTTTGAATGTTCCAGTTGTTGCATGTGCCTGGTCAGACACATACCACAGGGGTGTTGCATTCAGTGGTGGGCTTGATGAGGGCTAAATTCAGTGGAACAATAAGTTCTTTGGACCTTGATGCCATGTCCTTGCTTATAAGCTGAGCAACACAGAATGATCACCTTACATAAATGTTGGTCAGAAACCATGTTAGTATCTAACTACTCATGCAAATCCCTGACTACTGGTTCTACATTTATGGGTCTATTATTGGTGAGTTAATTTGCTATGGTGGCTGACTTCTCAAAGGGTACTGGCATTTGAGTTTTAAGCCATGGTTTTGGCACCAGTCATCTGTCTGTGTTAGTCCTTTCTGCAGGATGTTAGCATCTTAGGGGGATTCTATGAATGCTTCTACCTTGCAATCATCTGCAGACTTGGTTAGCCAGAAGCACTTGAAATTGGCCTTGACTTTCAAGAAGTAGATGCCAAAAAGAAGAGGAATGTACTTACTTGAGGCACTCCTTAAAATGGAGAACATCGACATCTGTGCAGTGACAGAGACCTGGTTCAAAGCTCCAGAGAGCACCCCTGCATTACCAGGCTATAATTCATACCACACCTTTCGGCCACCTAACCCGGAACGAAGCACAAAAGGTGGAGGCGTGTCCATATTCATTAAGGATATCCACACCTCCAGGCTAGTTGCACAGCATAATGCATCTGAGATTATCCAAGTGCAACTAACTCTGGGCAAGACCGCAATCCAAACTGTAGCTTGCTACAGACCCCTCACCATGCTCCAGGATTCCCACTCCTCATTTCTTGATACACTGGAAAGTATTAGGGTACAACCTAACACCCTAATAATGGGCGATTTCAACTACTCCACCATTAACTGGGAAAACTACTCAAGTACCAACTCTTTTGCTCAACTTTTTCTGGAATTCATAAATTCCAACGCCTTGGATCAACTTATTCACACCCCCACCAGGGGCAGCAATATCCTAGACCTGGTCATTACCAACATGGGCAACCAGTGTTCCACACCAGATCAGGATTTTAATACTGAATGTGAATCTATTAAAAGTATGTTTGGAGCAAGGGGGTACCCAATAGATCTCCTAACGTCAGTTATTGTAGAGGTTAAGGAAGGAAAAATAGGAAGATTTGCTCCAATTTTGGGTGTACCCCTACCTACATTGGAAGTACAAAACATTGAGGCAAACTCTGCTATTGCTACAACTTTAGAAAAAGGTTTTCATTCTGCCATGTTTACCACCTTTGACAGTGAGAGTAATCTGGTGAGAAGTATTCTTAGTAAAGAATGGAAAAAAATTTGCTAGTTTGTCCGACTTAAATCATATCTTTGAAAATCCATTTAAATGTGTTTATAGGAAGGGATGTAACATCAGGAATATATTGGAAGGGACAAACTTCTTTAACCCCACTAATAATAATAACAAAAAAGGGACACGAAAATGTGGGCGTTGCCCATATTACAGTAACATCAAGGAAAGTGATTCTATTTTTTTGAAAAAGAGAAACAAGTATATTACTACTCAAGGTTTTGCCAACTGTAATACAACAGGTTTGATTTATATTGCTACATGTGAAATCTGTGACTCTTTTTATGTTGGCAAGACTGAGAGGAAATTGAGACAGAGAATTTACGAGCCTTTTTATATGAGATAAGGAAAAGAAAATATAATAATGTTCTGTTTAAACATCAAAATAATTGTGGCAAAGCTAAAGTTCAGTTTTTTGCAATAGAAGTAGTCCCACAAGACCCCAGGGGAGGGCCTTGGGAGACTCGGTTGGAATATAGGGAGCTATATTGGCAAATTATTCTTGATGCAATTTCTGCCCCTGGTTTAAATGAAATGTTATCCTTGAAACCTGTGCTGAAATTGAGATCTGCTAAGTTGGCTCGAATTTCAAAACTACCTAATAATTCCTCAACTCACTATAGCCCACAACATATTACACCTACCTGACAACACCCCAATACTCTTTCAACTTCTAATCCCTTACAACAATCTGAACTCACTTCGCTCCTCTAGTAAACTCATGACAAAATCAATAAAGGTAAACAATACAGCAGGTGGTTCTCTATTCACTAACACTATAGGTAAAAGTTGGAATCTCTTACCTAGTGATATAACTTTGACTCCATCCCTGTCACAATTCAAACAGAAAATTAAACTGTACTACCTAAATCATTGGCTTTGTTCCTGCAGTACACCTGACTAACCTTTTTCTCATACTCTATTTCCCCTTCACTCTTATCATACACTACCTGTCTCATTTCTCCTCCTTTTACTCTTCTAATCTAACTAAGTATATGTTAAGTATAATTGCTGATATGTAATGAACTGCATATTGTGAATTTGTTTCTCTTTGAAATTTTCTTTCTTTCTGTGTGTTCTTATGACTTCCAATTTTTGCTAATTCTTAAGAGTAATGATTTTTTATGTAATGTACTTAGTATTTAGTGGAGCTTTTCTCCTCGGGCCTCTGCTGAAAATGGACATGTATCCAGCCAGACTAGCCCGGTCAACAAATGTAAAATAAATAAAATAAATAAATAAATAAAATATAGTATGTTATTATAATAATATTTATATTTATATTTTTAAATAATATTATATATGCAAGCATTTTATGGTTTATTTTAATAATAATTTATGTATTTATTTTTTAACAAGAAGAACATGCATTTAATTTAATTTCCACAAGATGGTACTATTTCATTATACTTTTGGTTTTAACTTTTAGATTCATTCACCTTTAAGGTTCATGTGTTTCAATGCATTTTGCATGTGTAATTGAATTTATTCGCTCATTGGTTCATTTGAATTAGATTAGTTTATTTATTCATCAAAGGAAAAGAGGTTACGTATCTGATGAAGTTACTGTGATGAAAACGTATGTGGATTAAATTTACAGCATTATTGTGCTGTTGCTTGTGCTCTGCAATTTCATTTTCTGTGCTGTGCTGCTGTAATTTAGCTTGCTGTGGATTGTTTTTGTGCTTGTTCATTAAAGCAGTTGTCAGTTTTGCTGAGCTCCATGTGTGCCTTATTTTAGGTATACTTTACTATATACCTATCTGATCTAAAAGAGTTACTATGCCCTAAAAACTTACTTACAGAACAACAAGCAGGCAGAAGTGATGAGTGGATGTTTCCAGGTCAAAGACAAAATACAAAATGCTCTCTCTCTCAGAGAGTTCTTAAATTAATTTCTCAAATATTGCTGCTGGGGTACTTGCGGGATGACCTCACTTTTGTCATCTGACTATCCCAGATGAAAACCCCCATTGCTAGAAACTGCCAGCATTTTAGCATCTCCCTGTGAAAAATGCATATCTCTCAAATCTTTGCAACTTGTAGAAGACATAAAACAATAAAACACATACAAAACAATGCAGAAGGTACCCTAGTTCTAGAAATCCTGTCTCTTGCTCCATTGAAACTAACTTTTATAGCACAATTATAAAACAATTTAATTTCAACTATTTTCTTGAAGTTTTGCATGTTAATCCTCAATGTTCTAGTTCTCACTGTTAAAAAATATATACATTTACACAGCTACAACAATGTGTATACCTTTCTGCTCTAATCCAGTAGGGTACACTGTGGTCACACATCAAGGCTCAGTACTGTACAACCATGTTCAAAACACACTTCTGTACCAGCAGTTTAATATACACATAACACACAGTTCTAATACATTTGTAAGACAAGCATATGAATCATGTTGATATTCATAAACTACATACAATTATTTACAACATTCCAGACAGCTGTGCTGGCAGTTTATCCTTCTGTCACACTTCTATATATATCATATTAATATTCATAAATGACATATAATTAATTACAAAATTGCAGATAGCTGGGATCGCAGTATTTCCTTTTGTGACAATAGACATTATGGAGCTCGCAGACTGTCTCTCCCAGGCATTGCTAAATGCTGATGTATGATGAGCAATGAAATTTATAGACTCCAAGAATCTAAAAATCCCTCTGGCCAGTGAAACAATCTCACTTTAAGTTTCCCTGTGTGTTTCTCAATGTGGGCAGACCAGACAACCTTTCTACTGCCACTGAAATTGCTGTCCTAGTCTTCTAAATATAAAAAAGAAACACTTTAGAAAGACAAAAGTGAAAAGGCATCAGAAACAAATCAAACAAATTAGCTATAGCAAGTAATTGCAAGGTGATTATAAGGCAGACAAGGCAGCAAAGATGAACACATACCTTAAGGAGATTTCAAAGCACAATAACAGCAACTAGACTGAGGAAAAGCACATATACTTTACAGTGATGAAATGCAGAAAAATGCAATACTTTTGAAAATACAGCAGCAGTCTTCAGAAATAACTTAGAAAAGTACAATATTTAAATTCAAATGACTTATCTTAGCCTGGATGGCCCCAAATGCAAGCCAATCTGAGAACACAGGCAAGGACGCCAAGCATTTGAGTGCTTTGGAACTGAGTCAAGAATTGTGCAAATGCACTAAATTTATAGACGCAAAGAAAAGTTTCTAAATCATCCAAAAAGCCCTTTGACCTTGAAATGATCAAACTTTAACTGTAGATCAGGCTACATTTCTCTTGCCACTAGAATTACAGTCCTGGTGTTCATAATGTAAAAACACACTTTAGTTAGCCAAAATTGAAAACATACCAGACAAACTAGCTACAAGATAATTCTAAAGCAGATAAGCTAGCAATTAGAAGCACACACTTTAACATGATTTCAAAGTACATTTCAACAGTCTAATAGGAGAGCCTTATAAAAAGTTAAAAGTATTAACATCTTTGCATGATGACCTAGCCATGATAAGAACTATTTATATGCGCACCCTGAACAGACACCAATCTGGCTAACAATAGGTAAAACAATCCTGCCACTTAAGAGTGAACCTGCAAGCTACCCCAAAATTATAGACCAATAACCTGCCTTCTGACGACGTATAAACTGTACATGAGAACTGATGCTGACAAAGTTTATAGTCATTTAGACGAAAACTCAATTATGACAGTAGAACAAAAGGGCAATAAAAGAAAGTCATATGGAACAGAACATCATTTGTTGTTAAGGTCATAGTGGAGAACTGTAAAAAGGGGAAGAATCTAAGTATGGCACAGATTGATTACAAAAAAGCATTTGATAGTATCCCACATTCATGGATAAAAGAGTGTTTAAAAATGTATAAGATACATCCTACACTGATCAACTATGTTACAGTGACCATGAAACAATGGCAGACCACTTTGCAATTAAACCATGATAAAGGACAAATTATTATCCCAGGGATAAAAATTCAAAGGGGGATATTCCAGGGTGACTGTCTGTCACCGCTGTTGTTCTGTCTTGCCCTTAACCCATTAAGCTGTTTACTTAACAGCTTAGGCCATGGCTACAATTTGGAACTGAAAGCACAGCTGCAGGTTGTAAACACATTTTCAGATGATATAAGAATGTAATTTGGCCTTGAAAGTGTGCAAAAGCAACCTTTAAAGCAAGAAAGGTGCAGCACCAGGAAAATATCTGTTTGGGACAAGAATGTGATATAAAAGAACTTGAGCAAGAGGGAGTGTATAAATACTTGGGAATTGATGAAGGATCAGCAATAAAACATGAACAAATGTGAGTTGTAAGGAATATTTTAGAAGACTTAAATTAATCCTGAAAACAGCATTAACATCTAGGAACAAATTCCAAGCTATAAACCAATTTGCTCTTCCTGTCCTAATTTACAGTTTTGGAGTGATTGATTGGCCCCAAAAAGTGTTGGATAGATTAAATATTAAAACAAGAAGGATGCTTCATGCTCACCAAATGATGTACAAAAATCAGTGCATACCAAGATTATATATTCCCCATTCTGAAGGAGGGATGGGCCTCCTTGAAATTGATTACATGTACAGATCTGCAATCGTGTGACTCCACACATATCTGTTGACCTCACAAGACCCAAACATAGTGAAAGTTTTGAAACATGAGGAGAATAATTCTAAAGACGACTTCCCTGCTTAATCTAGCAGAAGCATATCAGCGTCAAGCAGGAATGGAAATCAAACCAGAAGTAGATAAAAATCAGGCAGCAATTGAATGTGCCAAAAAACAAAAGAAAGAATATAAGGTGAAGGATCAGATGAAAAGGCAAGAAATGTGGAAAATGCATAAATATAGTTCCAAGTATAGAAAACTAAACCTCATGTTGATCAGGAACAAATGCAGGAATGGTTAAGGAGAGGTGAATTCAAACCAAGCAGTGAAAGATTAATATTGGTGACTCAAGACAGTGGGCTATGTACATGCTGGTTTACAAAGTCCATTGAACATGTGGGAGAAACAGACAAATGTAGGTTTTGTAAAACTGAATTGGAAACAGTCACCCACCTCGTTGCTGGTTGTGACATACTAATGGCAGAAGGACTGTATACAGAAAGGCACAATAATATGGTGAGACTGTTGCACTGGGGATTGTGCAAACATTATGGTTTTGAACTGACTGAAAAGCACTGGAAACATGAGCCACAAGGCATCACAGAAAATGATGAAGTTGATATTACATGGGACCACCCATTACAAACAGTTCAAAGACAGATGCTAGAAAACCAGATATAGTGGTTCAAGAAAAGAAGACAAGAGTAGCACTGATCATTGAAATTGCCACACCTAGTGACTACAGTGTCCTGTGCACAGAGTGAAAAGAGAGCAATGTGGAAGAAAGATACCTAAATAGTTTCAATAGTAATAGGAGCAACAGGTGTTATAAAAAAAAAAGAGTCTAAAATATTATTTAGATACGCTACCAATACATGTAATTCCGTACGAACTGCAGAAGGAGTCATTACTGGGCGCATTGCGGGTGCTGCAAAGAGCCCTTTTGGCTGACATCAAAGAGTGAAACAATACTAATTTCATGAACTTTAATCATACTTTGACTTAGGAATGGGATCCATTCTCATCATGGTATTAGAAACCCAAAACATTTGGAGAAATTAAAAAGGGAGAGCCTTACCAATTTCATCTGTCAGTGCCCAGTAAGATTTTTACTCTCTCAAGTCCATTTTGACTGATATTTCTCTGATCTATAATGCTTTTTTTCTACTTTCATTTCTTCTGTCTTCCTTCTCTATCACATCTATCTCTTTCGGCAGCCCCTTAATCACCATTCTTTCTTTCTTTCCTTTTGTACTCAACAGTTTCCCCTGACAGTGATACTGATCCCATCCCATTAGCACTCTTCCAGCTTGTCCCTGCCTTTTATATTGTTCTGTACTGACTCCTTTCCTAATCCTTGATGTTTCACTAACCTCTGTTTCCTTCCATTTAGAGCTAGGCCACATCCACTCCCTTCACACTGTTTTCTCTTCTTGCACACTGATGTCTCATTGCTGCATGATCTGATATGTTCCTCTCTTGTATTTGGATCTCTTCCATTATTTCTGTATGTGCCCACAGAATGGCGTACAGCAACAGTGGTGATCATCATGGAGCTTTGAACCTGGTTGACTTCTTGAAACAGTCACCAAAGCCATAGATGAAGGGAAGGTAGTCCACACAGCCTATCTGGACCTTGCAAAGGCATTTAACACAATACCCCACTTGGGCATCATAGATAAGCTATCCAGCTTAAATATAAACCCTATGTCACAAGATGGGCTCAAAGACAGAACCCACAGAGTGAGAGTTGCTGGAGCCATGTCAGACTGAAACCAGTCACAAGTGGCGTCCCACAGGTTCTGTCCTGGGACCAACTGCAAACTGGGCACCATAATCAACTCTCCAGCTGAAAAGGTCTCACAGAGACAGATAACTGGTGCCAGTGCCATGGTTTAAAGCTAAATACCAAAAATGTATAGTCATACCCTTTGGCAAAACAATGTGCCGTTATTAGGGACCTGGGGACCCAAGTTGATAGCAATCTCTCCTTTGAAAACCACATTGCAAAGTGGTTAGAAAAGACCTTATTCATAGCCCACCACCTCACGAAGGGTTTCACATCTATTATTCATCCCTCATCAGGCCCATCATAGAATACAATGCCCCCTTTTGGGATGTACCTTAGAAGGACCCAAAGTATCTCACCAAGAGGATCAAGGGTCTCAAACAGATGCTATGTCAAATCCAGAATTAATGGACATGCTCCACCTCAGTAAATCTAAATGGACTTGAACCTCAGCACAGAAATAAATAGAACTTGCTGGAGGGACAGGTTCATAACCCAGAGGCTCCTTTGCTCTGGAATAGAATTACAGTTCATGTGAGGCAGAGCACCTCACTGAATCTCTTCAAGAAGGAGTGGCATAAGCCATACAGAATCGGGCTAGGCTTATAATTGCCTCAGGGCAGATAGCCTAGTATGAACCTATGAACCTTCACTGAGAATCTGTCTAACCTATTTGCCTGAACCAAGGTGTTTCTTGTGAAGGTGCAGTCCTTCTTAATTATATACTGTACCTTTCCCTCCATATGTCCATCCTCTCTCATCTCTCTTTCATTCCTTGCACTAGTTCTTCTCAAATCATTTTGTAATATACTCTCTTTCCATACAACTTGTCTTTTTTCAGTTTTATAGTGACACTGTAATCCACCCTATTATCTCTATTCCAACTCTTCTCATCTGTGCTAATTTAGCAAAATAGTTTTTGTAGAATCCTTCTTCATCCCTGTTTGGTGAACATATGTTTCATAGTGTCCAGTGTGCACCTACCTCCCTTTCCTGCTAGGTGATCCATCTGCCTATCCTGCTTTTTATCACTTTCTCTGTGGTTGCCTGAAGCCCTCTGGAAAATACAGTTACCACTCCTCTCCGTCCTCCCTCCCCTGCCTTGTTGTCCAGTTTTAATTTTGGGTAGTCATGACACAGTACCTTCTCTCCATCTCTGATTTCCAATCTTGTCTCTTGTAATAGAACAATGTTTCCTCCACCCCCTTTAAACTTTCCCTGTACATTCTTTCATCCAATAGGATTTGCTGACCCCTCAGAGTTCCACATAATTATTTTATTCTCCTAGGTTTTTTTGCCCACCACTCCCTGCCTTCCCAGTTGTTACCATGTGAAGTAATTCTTATCCTAGTGTAACTTCTGAACTCAACTTCGTGTTCTTTGACAGTAGCCTGCACTTAGACTTATCCTCCCCATTCTGGCCTCTGAATCCCTACCTCTTGGCTCTTGTATGTAAATGGGTATGCCTTGAATGTGGACCTTTTAAGACTTTATTTTGCTCCCTTCCAGCTGTCCCTCACATGAATACATTGCATGTCAACACAGTAGCAATGTCACAATATTTTTCTATCACATTATTCCCAATCCCCATTCACTGGTATCCGCTTCCCCTGTTGCTCACAGGTCTAGTATAATGGTCCAACACATTTTTTCACTGCAGTCTTATAGTTACTTACTATACTACTGATCCACTTCCCTGCCTTTATTTCACATCTGTCTGCAGGCTGTTGTTTACCTTACTTCTCCCCTATTAACCTCATAAATCATTTTTCATGCTCCGTGGCTGTTACATCAGCAATTACTTATTCCTTCTTAGACTTAGATATGAAATGTATACTTATTGCAGTTTCTTGTATGTCATTAAGTAGGTAAAAAATACATTGCTTGTCATACAAGCTCGGCCCTATGATCCCCTTGACCGAATCACCCATCATTGTCCTGAGAATTGATTTAGTTCCTCCCACTGGTTGTAAGTTTTGACATTACTTTTCCTGAGAGTGCGTTTCACAAAGTAGGGATCTGCTTCATTTAATGCATCCTTCCTTCTCTGCTCACAGTCACCTGCTTTTCGGTGTCCAATCCTTCTCCCCTTCTGTGATCACTTTCATTCCCTCTGTATTCGTGCCTTCCACCTCTTTGATTCTACCATCTATCAAAAGTGCTTCTATCCAGCTTGTTTAGTCCCTCATTTGTCCAGCAATTCACTTCTGAGTCACCTGAAACATCCAGCACACCATTTCCCCATCTAGTAGAGCAGTCTCTTGTCTAGCTTTGCTTTTGTGCCTAAATCTCCCTTGCGAGAGGCTTCTCATTCTTCCGTCCCTTGTATATAATTCTTTAACCTCACCCCCACCATCTTGTCTCTTTTCTCATCTCTTTCTAGGTGTCTTTGCTGACCATTACTGGCATGTGACCCCTCTGCACTTCCTGGTCTCATCTTCTTCCCTCTGTGGATTTCAGCATCTAACACTGCATGTTGTCTCAGTGACTGTGCATCACTTATTTTGCATCTAAGGTTGCTTTCTCAGTCCATGTCTTACACATGATTCAGATTGCCTGTGTTGTTCAGCTGTCTGTGATACCTTTGTTTAAACTTTTGAACATCCTCCATATTGTGGAGCTTGAACAATCCCCCTTCCTGCTGTACTTCCAGAAATGCAGGGTATTTTAACTATGCAGCGGTTCCATTCATCCTTAGTTAATTTAATACCTCCAGCATAACATTTCTTCTCCTACAGAGTATGTCTGAGTAATCCTTAACCAGCTTTATGGACATCTCTGCAAATGGGATAACTTTGTCTTTTTGTTTAACTTGTTTCAATTGTTTTCACTAAAATAATGGAAACATACCAAAACTTGACAAGGTCTGCTTTCTTCTGCTGCTGCTGCTTGTCACCATCCCACTCTATGTATCCTCTTTATTACTGTATCTTGATTTTTTGGTAACATAATTCTGTCCTGCAATAGCTACATTACAGATAACACCACATCATTACCACCCTCTCTCTCTCTCTATCTGTCCAGTTATCCTGATGTTACACCTTGAGTGATTTTCAAGATTTTCCATATTTTAGGATCACAGGAAGTTACTAGGCTATTGGTCCTGAGGCCCTTACAAGCCTAACCAAGAATTTAGCCCATTTTCTGACAAGTCAGCAACTGATGCCCCAGTCCAGCAGGGACACAGGTGGAATCCCAGGGGTGTATTTTCTGTTCCCCATCCAGTTATCCAGGTTGCACTTAAAAATGGTTAATGAAGTACTCTGCTTGACATAGAGAGGGACTCTATTCCACAGAAGGGGGAGTCTCTGGGACACAAATCTCTCCCGTCAACAAGTCCTATTGATGTCTCAGACCAGCTTGAGATCATGCATGTGGGTTACTCAAGTGGAGCTTGACTTGCGGATATGCAGCAGTCCCATCAAGGTGGGGTCTGAGATTGGTTTGTATGCCAGAGGTCACCTCTAAGAAGTCTGTATGAGACTGAGTAGAGGGACAGGGCTTTTAACCTATCTGTGCAGGGTAGATGTTTAAGATCTTGATGCCAGACAGAGGTCACCTCTGAGGAGTCTGTATGACACTGAGTAGAGGGACAGGGCTTTTAACCTAAGTGTGGAGGGTAGATGTTTGAGGCCTTGGATTCTCCTGGTGAGGAACTTCTGTGTTGTCTCCAGCTGCTGCATGTGTTTTGTGAGACATGCTGAAAAGGGTGTTGTACTCAATAATGGGTCTTATAAGGGAAGAATACAGGGATGTTATGACCTCCTTGTCCCTGGATGAGATACCCTTCCTAATAAGGTGGGCCATGGAGAAAACTTTCTGTACAATGGAGTCAATATGGTGGTCAAATGTCAGTTTGCTATCATCCTGGGTGCCCAAGTCCCTCATGACTGATTGATTACTTAGGACCTTGTTATTAATGTGATAATTTGTGGGGACCTCACTCTCCCCAAAGGGAATGATGATGATGATAATTTTTTGCCATTCAGTTTGAGGCCATGTTTCTGGCACCAGTCATTTGTTTGGGTGAAACCCTCTTGGAGGATGTTCACATCACTAGAGAAATTGATGGCAGTGTCCAGCTTGCAGTCATCTGCAAACTTGGTCAGCCATAGCCCACTGGTTTTGCCCTGCACCTCAGAAAAGTATATTCCAAAAAACAGAGGCCCCAAGACCAATCCCTGGGTACATCACTCATTACAGGTCTGCTGCTTGAGCTGGCTTCACCTATTTTGACTTGGTAGGTTTTATCAGTGAGCCAGTTTGCTACCCATCTGGTAACATACAGACTGATGCCTAGGTGAGAGAGTTTATGTATTATACCCAAGTGTGGAATATTATCACAGGCTTTGACCAGGTCAAGGTAGGTGGTGTTTACTGTCTTCCCCTTGTCCACAGCTTTGGTGACTGTTTCAAAGAAGTTAACCAAATTTAACAGACATGATGTCCCCTTGATGAAACCAAATTGTGTGGGATCGAGTGTTTGGAGTCTGCCAATGTCCTTGTTAATGAGGTCCATGATAATTCATTCCATGGCTTTGCAGATCAGGCTACTTTGGCTGATGGATCTATAATTTCCTGGATCGGTGGATGCTCCACCTTTGTGAAGGAGATGACAATGGCTGTCATCCACTTGGCTGGGATGAAGCCGGTACTTAGGCATTGGTTGAATAGTATGCCTAATGGTGCTGCAAGTTCCTGCCTGAGCTCATGTTGGATGCACCCTGGGGTGTTATCAGGTCTTATGGAGGCTGTATTTTTTGCCTTTGAAAGGGCTGTGATGACTTGCTCCCAAGAGATAAAGGGAAGGGGACAGGTGCTGTGGATGGGGGACACAGGGCTGAAGTTTTCACTGAACCTATGTGCCAGCAGGTTGGCTGTATCTACAGCATTTGAGTATGTGGTGTCTTTGACCACTACTTCTGAGCAGATCTGAGTGCTTCCTTTGAGATTGCAGACATACCTGAAGAAGGCCTTATGATTGTCTTTAGTAGATGTAGCCAGTTTGTACTCGAAGTTTGTTTTGGAGGATTTCACTAGTGCTCTTATTTGCTTGTTCAGGCTAAGGAGAGATTGCTTCCAATTAGGCATCTGCTCCTTCTTGGTCCTGAACAGCAATTTTTTTTCATTTTATTATAGAGTTTATTTATTGCAAATGTCCACCAGACAGGTTTACTCTTCCTTGAGGAGGATACTGTCCTGTCCAGTATTCTTGATTCCATGCAGCTATATAAATGTTTGTATAGAACTTTCTTGTTGTCTTTTATTGTCTGTTAGTTCTTGTACTCTGTGAGATGGTTCCTGTAGCTCAGCATTAATTGCTGTTTTATCTTCCTCAAGATCTTGCCCCTTTCTTTGTAGCCTTTCCACTTCAGTTTATTGTTGTTCTATTGTTTGTTTCAAGAAACTCAGATCATGGCCTTCAGTGTTTAAGTTTTCAAACAAAAAGCACAACTATCCCTCCTTATTTGCAGCTTTAAAAGCAACCATCAGTTCATCATTTTGTTTCTGCTCACACAGCATTCTCTCTGTGTTGTCTTTCTCTCTAGGAACACTATTTTTTATACAGATTTCTTCTGGCCCTGTCCAGAGCTTTGGGCTTAGGCAACCATCTTGACCGAGTTCTCTACTGTATTCCATCCTACTATGGATACTTTTGATTGTCACACAGAAGAAGGGGTATTAGGTTGACAAACATCATCCAATGGACATTCTAAGATAGTAACAGAAAATATGGGTGCTGGTGTAAAAGAGATTCAGACCCCTAGTGTGCATACAGTGGAAGAGTGAAGATAAAAAAAAACAAAGAAATATAATCTTCACAAATCACATAGTTAAAGGGAAAGTAGAAGTGACAAAGTTGAAAACAAAGGGAACATTGGCAGTAGCTGGAAGTGTGGGGAATCTGAGGCTGACTTAATTTAATAGTGTTTTAGAAAAATAAATGATGATGGACCCTAAAACACAGTAGCAGAAGCAGTGGCACAGTCTAGGTCAAAGACTGGAATTAAGGATGTCCAGGATGATGGAAGAATGAATGGAGTTGATTAGGAAAATGTAACTGCAGAGCATCTAGCTGCAGGCAACTGGCAGACTCAGTAAATCATACGTCTTCTTCCATGAGCTTCTCTATACGTCTGTTTATTGTATTTCTTATATTTCATCAAGGACAAGCAAGACATTGTCAAACTGTAAGTAAATACTTGAGAGCTGACTCACCAAAAGCTTAATCAAAGTAAGCACTTTTTTGAAATGAGATTTTTATGTTAATATTATCCTTAAGATGGTCACAAGATGTACAGAGGTATTGCTTCTGTCATATTGACAGTAAAGTCTGAGACTCCTAGGCGACAATTTTGAAACAAGTATAATGATTTTTGTCAAAATAAAGTAAAAAAATTGGTGTTCAAAAGTCTATAAAAAGTAGAGTAATATGTACATGTTTAAAGTTATATAGTTTGCCCTCTGACAAGAGTTACTGATGCAGTAATAATGCTGGAAATGTTTACTCATGCATTCCCTAAAAATTTTGAAACCTTATTTCAAATATAATTATAGCTAATCAACTTATCTAAAAATCTACAAATGTACAGCTTCTCGCATTGCCTTATCTTCTTTCTATAACATTCTTTTAGATATTCAACACAAGGTTAGCACTCTGACCAAGAATATAGTGAAAGAAACTGTGATCTCTGGGATACTAATACCCCGAGGGAATTAAGGAATCAGCCATAACTCACCCTCCATGTTTCCAAGTACATATTGTACAAGTCACAACACTGTTTATCCCACTCTCCCATTACACAAAATCATTGATTACCATCCCTTTACTTTGAAACCTTGTCCCACAAGAATACTGAAAAACAACTTAAATCGCTAGCCTACAGACACGACTCTGACCTTTACTACTTCAATCTAAAAATCCTGAGGTCAGATGTGCAGTACTTTCTCAGTCCCTAGAACAAAGTTTTATAACATAGTTACCACCTTCAAGCTTTAAACATGCTCTTATTCTACACCACATAGGATTTCAGTTCAAAGATTATATCAAACTACAGAATGGTGGCAAAACTCTGGTCAAAAGTGAAAATAATAGAAACAATGCATTACGAATATAATGCATTACTTGGTAATCCACGGTGGTGGTGCTGCGGTAGCGTTGTCACCTCACAGTAAGATGCTGTCCGGTTCGACTCTCAACTAGAGCGTCTTCTGCGTGGAGACATGCGTGAATGGGCGTACCTTCGTTGAAGGTTGTGCATCAGGGCTGGTAACTCGGCACGTAAAAGTCAACTACCAATCATTAGCGGACCAGAGTTCCGCTGTGGCAACCCCTAACCGGGAAAAGCTGAAAGACACAAACAAATATAACTTGGTATCTGACAGAAAATGTGGTTTCCACCCTACATATTGCACATGCACAGTAATCTTTAAACTTTCCAACCAAATTTACTGAAAAAGAGTGCCTGAAACATTAAGCACAACCTTTTATTATACAACTTTAATAGACTATGGTTTCTCAGCAGAAGTGCCCTTGTAGTTCAGCAATTACTTTTATTAGAGATCCTTTATTATTGCCAGGGGCAAGACCTGCTCTAAAACTAAAACTATAATGTGGTGATCACCAAGGATCCTTCCTAGGCCTGCTACTCTTTTCTCTGTGGGTAACGTGGTTGTTTGGTGTTTCATGGCTTTTTTTCTGAATATAAATAACATTCCTTGGGACAGAACTTATCTAACGTAAACATCATTATGTATGCTGATGATCCTGATGCTAACATGTCATAAGTTATTAATTCATAGCACCTTACAAACTGAATTCTATTTAATCTAGAACGGAATGACTACCAACAAACTGACTATTAATACAATGGAATTTACAGTTATGTTTTTAGGCACTACTGATAGGTTAGCAAAAATCGCTGCACCCTGTATTACCAACCCCACAGGTACCTTAGTTACTTTACAAAACAGCAACTTATATATAGGTATTCTAATGGATGATACCTTGTTATTTCATAATCACATTAAAAAGACAATTTTTTTAAACTATCAGAGCAACTGAAGATATCCTACAGTATATCATTCGTACTGTGACACATCAGAGGATTTTAATCACTGTTTTAATTTGAAGAATAGAATATGATTTATCCATTGCAGTCAATCATTCAGGCCAAAACACAACCATGTTAAAATGGATGAAAATAAGATTTTCAAATTCATTCGTCTTATTAGATTCTCTGAACATCATTGCCTTTCTAGGCAAGA
>NC_056731.1:629716461-629731461 GCF_019279795.1 Protopterus annectens
AAGCCAGTTCTGTATCTGGCAAAATCCTCTTGTAACTGTTTATTTAATGCACTGGATAGGTTACATCCTCTTGTAAACACAGTATCACCTCTGAACAGTGTGAGTGGTCGATACTTGGGTGAATGCTTGATTGACTGTTGATAAGCAAACAGTATGGTAGGCACCCCAGCACTGAGCCCTGTAAGGCTCCTTTTTTCCCTGAGATTTTGTCTCTGAGACAGCACTGTTAAGACATACTACAAAGGTTTTGTGTTTGGGGTAGTTTTAGAACCACTGAGCTACTTCTTTAGCAAATCCAAGTTTTTGCCCAGCTGTTAAGGTAGAGCTGGTGGTCCACAGATTCAAAGTCATGTTACAAGATCCATGAAAGTGTCATCTGTAAGTAATTTGTGTTCCACATTTTCATAAATTTTGGTTAGTTATAGAATACACTGCTGTTATGAGTACTATAGATGGGATGGAATCCATGTTGCTTGTCTATGAGTATAGCATACTTCTGAATAAATTCTGTAGTTTAGCTTTTACAGAATTTTGGCTATATGACCGGAATTGGCAGCTGTCTGGCAGTCAATGGCTGTGGTGAGAGAAGCAACCTAATGAGTATTTAAAGCTGGGTGGAAAGGATTTGGTAGTGAGGGTGAGATGGAATATATACGTTGTAGAGGGTGGCTTAAAATAATGCTACTTTTAAAATTTTGGGTGCAATATATGGAAATCTGAATTGTAAAGGTTGTCTGTTTTACTGAATAGTTCCTGAATGCAATGTTGGGAAAACGTTTTAAAGTAGGAAGTTGTAAATATATTCCTATAGGGTGATTTCTGGGATGGGCACATAACTCTTAACTTTTTTGCTCAATAATTAGGGACAAAGCCAACAATAATGAGGGCTAGGACTGAAAATTAGGGACAATTTTTAAATATAGCACTATTTCACTTAAACGTTAATAAGAATAGCAGATTTTACATTACTGTGCAGTTTTCTGAAGTATGAAAGTGTGATGTCTGGTATTACTGACTGACTGCAATCCTTCATTGTTTACTGGAAAAACAAAAAACGTTTGCATAGGGTAGGTCAAAAATATAAGGCAAAAATCAGGAACATTGTGCAAAATTAGGAAGTGTTAAGAGGTATGAGTGGGCAGGGAATGTTGTGAAATTTTTTGAGGGTAAAGAGAGGAGGATATGTGGTTGTTCAGGTCATTAATAATTTTATGCTGGCATGTGCATGCGGTAACTCTGGGAAATACTTTATTGGTACCTATGTTTCTAATGGCTGCCAGAACTAGTTTTGTCTCATTGACTAGATTAGTTTGCACAGAAAACATGCAGATCACTTTAGCTTTATTAGCGCCTATTCTAGTGCATTTTCTTAGCTTTTGTGAGTATTCTGTTTGACTTTGGTTATTAACGTCCCTCTTACGGTTCAGTCGTCATAAGATTGGGACTGGTACCTTCTTTCAGAAGTTGGCTCAGGTTCCTTCCTGCTCAATCCCCATTTAATTGTGTTCTGTAGCTTTTCCAGTCAATGTTCGGATTCCATATAGTATCAGTTTATGTAATTTGGTTTTGGCTAGTGTACTGGGCCTCTTGTATTAGTTTGGTGGAAGATGAGGGTGGAATATATACTTTGACAATGAATAGCTTTGTACTGCTACCACATGTCCCATCCATTTGGGAATACTATCGCAGCTGATGTGATTACTAGCAATTAGTTTGAGGTTAAAGTTAACATCTTTATTAAATAATCTTATAACACCTTCACTAAAGTCTGTTAGTTGGTTAAGTGCCTTTGAAGATGTGATACTTCTGAGTAATACAGGAGATATCCAGCTATCTGTCTTTATCCAAGATTCAGTTTAAGGTACTGCTTTTGGGTTATGCATGAACTGACTCACTTCCATTTGTCTTATTTTGGTTTGGTGTGTTCACATATGCTAAAGGCAAGTCCTTTCATTTTTCATGTTGACTCATAATGAATTATAAGGAGAGTAGGATATGAGTCACTGTTTTGGCTGTGTGACGTAGAAAATGGACGTGGATTTTATTGGGTGCCTTCTACAGTTTCCTCTGTCATTGGAAATGTTTTCATTTTCTAGTAAACCAATGAATATTGTTGTCATAGGTTCATAGGTAAGTAACCTGCAATCTTTGCCAGCCAGAACTGCTCGGTATTGGGTTTTCACTTCAGAAAAGTAGATGACCTACAGGACAGGTTCCAGCACAGAATCAAGATCTCTTTGTGGAAGTAACTCTTGCTATTTTGATTTCTGCAACCTGTGAGCCAGTTGACAATCCAGTGGGTGACATAGGGGGATTATTCTCAGTTTAATTAGCTTTTCTGTTATGCCTAAGTGGGAGATTCTGTCAAAAGCTTTGGTCTTGTTGATGTATGCAATGTGTACCATTTTGCCTTCATCCATTGCTTTGGTGACCTTCCCAAAAAAGTCCACCAGGTTCAATAAGCTTCACCTGCCCTTGACAAATACAAATTGAGAGAGGTCTAGTGTTTGGAGGCTCCCTATATCCAGACTGATTAGTTCCATGACTTGGGATGCATAGCTAGGCTTAAAAAGGCCCTTGTTGTCGTTAGCCTAGTAAACACCTATAAAACCTGTAAGTCTTCCCATGGCTTTGCATATCAGACTGGTCAGACTTATGGGTCTGTTATTGCCTGGATATGTGGAAGGTTCTCCCTTAAGCAGGGAAATGACTGTAGCTGTTCTTCATTCACCTGGTACAAAACATATATGGAAGATGAGATTGAACAGTATTGTTAGGCGTGTGGCTAAATCATGCTTCATACTCTTTAAGATGCATCCAGGGATTTTGCCAGAACTCTTTGATGCAATATTTTTAGCGTTTGATAGCAGTTTCAGGACTTGGTGTTGTGTGATAGCTGTAAGTGAGACAGCTTCAGGTATAATAAACCAAAGAAAACCAAAAACCACTTAAAAATGCAAAAGAAACAAGTGGAGTGGTAGGAGAAAGCTGGTGAAGAGGCTGATAAAAAAATCACGTTGTAATCACTGCAACCAAATCGTTTATTAGGTAAGCGCTTTCGGTGGTAAAAATATTCCACCTTCTTCAGACCAAGAACAACCTCTAGCAATACATTTATATAGTCCTGTTACCCAATTGATTAATGATTTAATCTCTAAAAGTCAGTCAATTAATTAATCAATTAAAGTACAAGATTCATTTAAATAAAAAATAATGATAATAACCATAGATAATGTGAATACAATACTAACATACTATATACCATATTAACTCACAAATAATTTTTAAAAAATATCTAATAAATTACATAGTAAATGCTACTAAAAACACTTAGAGAAAAACCTACAGTGATATATATTAAATAAGATGACAGTCCCCAAGATGACACAAGAAAAAAAACATACTAAAGAAAAAACAAAAAAACAACTCTATGTATATATTTTATGTATAAAAGCTACTACATAACTATTTATATGACATATGTTTAAAATATATATAGTGAATACATGCTAGTCAAAAACAACTATGCTAAACACTATTCTAAGACTATATAGATAAAAATGAATATATGAATTAAAACTGGTTAATTATGCATACCTTAATTAAAAACCATATATATACTATATTGGTATACTTATATATAGCATTGTTAGCTTATCTATTTAATGCTTTCAGTTTTAAAACACTTTTAATGGAAACATAATCATTTAAACCGGGAAAAATGTATGCAGCAGTTTTAATTTGCCAATACAACTCATTCTGTTAGAGTAAAAGTTGCCAAGGCCCCCCTCTCGGATCTAAAGGTGTCTGATGTACAACTAAAAATAAAAACTCATGAGTTGGAAATTGCAAAATATGTCTTGCAAGAGCATTGTTGACATCCCCTTTACTAACTGCATAGCAGTGCTCGTATATTCTCTGTCTTAATTTCCGCTCGGTCTTCCCTATGTAAAATGAGGGACAAAATTGACAGCATGCTACGTACACAACTGCTTTAGACTCACAATTAAAGGAACCATTAATTTTGTACTCCTTATGATTAATGTTAACAATAGTGGTCACCTGAATGTACTTACGTTGTGTGCAATGCCCACATTTACGCATACCTTTATATGCCTGTTGGTACTGTCCTTGATTCCTTTTCTTGTAATTCTCCAACAAATGTTTAAGATTCAGACCTCTCCTAAAAGTAAAGTAAGGTCTGATACCCAGCTTAGTACAGATAGATGGTTCTTCCAAAATAACTGCCCAATTTTTAATGAAAATCTCCTTGACCCTTATAGTGCTAGATGAGAAAGTGGACAAGAAACTGAGATATAGTGGTTTATCTTCCTCAACAATTGTATCATTCTGTAGTGTAATTTGGCTAATGTTAACGACAATATCATCTGCCCGAGCCCTACTAAACAAAATGGGTTTAAACACACCAATTGATCTCTTGTTTCTTACTTCAGTTATTATCTCAAGAAGTAATTTAAAAGGATACCCCCTACTCAAGAACATAGACTTTAGCTTTTCACATTCCAAGTCAAAATCTACGTCTTCAGTAACCATCCTTGCAGCCCTTGCCATCTGGCCTTTAACAATTGCTTTCTTCTGATGGTGAGGGTGTTCACTAGTGTAAAACAAGAATGCATTGGAGTAGGTGGGTTTCCTATAAATAGAAGCTTTATACTGCCTATTATACCTATCATTAATCAGTTCCACATCTAAGTATGTTATACTATCAGCCCCTACTTCGTAAGTAAATTCAAGAAAGTCAGTTTTATTTGTGATATGCTGTATAAATCCTTCAATTAAGTTGATATCACCCTGCCATACCAGGCACATATCGTCCTGGTATCTGGTATACCATAGTACATTTTCTTGGAACTCACTATCAGTAAACAAATACTTGTGTTCCCAATAGGCCATGATACTACTGGCGAAGCTAGCGCCACAGGGTGACCCCATGGCCACCCCCTTGTTCTGCAAGAAAATGTTTTTGTCAAACATGATGTAATTGTTAGACAAAATTAGATCTAAAAGGGTTTCGATCAAACATATTTTGTTGTGATCAACTTTCTTGAACAACATAAATTCTCTAACCCATTCAATACCCATTTGATGAGGAATTACCGTATACAAATCTTTCACATCAGTAGTAACAAAGATGTTATTGTCCTTATATTCCAAGTTATTAATGTTTTCCAAGAAGCTCCATGAGTCACGACATATTTGTGTTTCTTGGTAAATGAGAGGTTTAAGAATGCTATCAACCAATTTTGCACACGCAAAAGTAATCAAACCCCTACCGTCCACAATTGGTCTAAAAGGGGGGTCCTTAATGTCTTTATGTAATTTAGGAGCCCCAAAAATACTGGGAATTCTAGGAGCTGACATCAAAAGGTACTGAAAGGTATCTATATCAATGGAACCTTCCAGAAATAGGTAATCGGGGGAGCTTCTAATACAACGATATGCAGTATGGACCTGATTTAAACTAGCAGGAGTATATACTTCAGAATCCAGATGTTCACGCATCTTACTAATGTAAGTGGACTGATTCATGAAGACTAAACCCCCTCCCTTGTCTGGTTTCATCACTCTAATGCCACAATCATTTATCAATTCAATACATTGCTCCTCTTCAATGGTGACATTAGTGTGTAGTGTTTTTACATGTGCACATTGATCTAATAGCCTTCTTAAATCTATTTCACACATTTTTTCAAACAACATTAATGTAGGCACAAGGGGGGATTAAAAACACTAGAAACTCTTAAAGAATTCACAAGTGTAGAATTAGTTCCCTTTAGAACAGCCAAATTCAATTTGCGTACGTACATTTTGAGGTCAACAATCATTTTAACAACATTCATTCGTTGATGTGGAACAAAAGAAAGTCCCTTAGCAAACAAGTCAACCATATTTTGATCTACCATTAAAGCAGTATAGTTGAAAATTTTAAAGTCACCATATGTACTAAATAAAATATTTGGTTCATTAGATACAGTTGCTATTATCTCCTCCTCTTGTTCCTCCGATTGTTCCTCCAATTCCCCTGCTGTCTTTGGTTCGGCCGATTGTTCAAATTGTTGTGGTTCAGTTCCCTGCCCACTTGAAAAACCTGATTGTTATGTGATGGATTAGGACCATTGCCATCATCCACCCGTTGGTTATTAGTTTGTGGTTGATTGTTTCTAATTCTTTCACTTCTACGCAAAGGTGCATCTAAATTAGAATTAGAGCTAATAACCTCATTGGTATCATTATTATTGTTACTGATAGAGACATTCTCAGTCCTAAAACCCATGTTATCTTGAAATGCCTCCATGTGTGTAACTGGAGGGGGGGCAGGGTATGCCTTGTTTTGAGCGTATGCTAATACATCTCTATCAATTTTTTTCTTTTTTATCGCTAACAGTTTATTGATGGTGGCGTCAATGCTAGAATAAATCCTGCAGTAATCGTATTTGTACTGTCCAAAATTATGGTCCCTACAAATAGAGTGTTCCAAAATTTCAAGCTCTGTTTTAATGCTAGCAATTTCAGTATTATAAAAGTTAACCAGAGCTTTAATAAAATCAACAGCTTTCCTGTCAAATAATGCCAAGAGTTCCAAATGAAAGGTAGAATCAGCAATTAATCCCGCACGGTATCGCCACTGTCTTAGCCCTTTAGGGATGATTTTCTTATCTAAGCATTCAGTTAAATAAGCAACCTCAAGCTGAAGTTTGCGACATTTGAATAGCTTTTGATCAAAAGAACTGAGCAAAACTGTTAAGCTACTCATGTTGCGATGTTCATTAGGTCCACTCCGGTCTTTCACTGAGTTAGCAAAGAAATCTTTATGTTCAAGGAAACCCGCCATGCTAGGAATACTGTTATCAGCGTTAGCCACTCCGTTTACACTGTTAACAGTGGAACGCTCCCCTGCTGCATTCGTATCCTACCTAGGAACAATGTTTCCTTCCTGTGCGCCTTCTCTAATGCTTCCTGAAGGTAAACAAAGCTGTGCATCACTGGAGCGAGAAGTTGCATACAGTTGACCTGGCAAACCTGCCAGACCTGGAGTATTAAAATATCTATCTGTTCTTGTGCCATCATCAAATTTTTGGGAAAGCGCTTCTACTTTCCCAAGGAACATGTTAACTAAAATAGTCAAGTTACCAACGGCGTTCGCCTCACCAGAATCTTGACTGTTCACCATAGCAGCATCAGTGTTGTCAGATAATTGCGTAAAAAGTGGTTGCAACCCACTTTGACCATCTCCACTCCCACTTGCTATAACTACAGACAAAATAAACCAAAGAAAACCAAAAACCACTTAAAAATGCAAAAGAAACAAGTGGAGTGGTAGGAGAAAGCTGGTGAAGAGGCTGATAAAAAATCACGTTGTAATCACTGCAACCAAATCGTTTATTAGGTAAGCGCTTTCGGTGGTAAAAATATTCCACCTTCTTCAGACCAAGAACAACCTCTAACAATACATTTATATAGTCCTGTTACTCAATTGATTAATGATTTAATCTCTAAAAGTCAGTCAATTAATTAATCAATTAAAGTACAAGATTCATTTAAATAAAAAATAATGATAATAACCATAGATAATGTGAATATAATACTAACATACTATATACCATATTAACTCACAAATAATTTTTAAAAAATATCTAATAAATTACATAGTAAACTTACAGTGATATATATTAAATAAGATGACAGTCCCCAAGATGGCACAAGAAAAAAACTATACTAAAGAAAAAGCAAAAAACTCTATGTATATATTTTATGTATAAAAGCTACTACATAACTATTTATATGACATATGTTTAAAATATATATAGTGAATACATGCTAGTCAAAAACAACTATGCTAAACACTATTCTAAGACTATATAGATAAAAATTAATATATGAATTAAAACTGGTTAATTATGCATACCTTAATTAAAAACCATATACATACTATATTGGTATACTTATATATAACATTGTTAGCTTATCTATTTAATGCTTTCAGTTTTAAAACACTTTTAATGGAAACATAATCATTTAAACCGGGAAAAATGTATGCAGCAGTTATACAATTTCAGGTATAGCATTTAGGACACATGAAGTGAAGAATGGTGCAAAATTAGATCAAAATTTACTAGCTAGTATGTTTGCTGTATCTTCAGCTTCAGTGTAGGTAAAATCATTCAAAACCAGCTTTGCTGCACTGTACTTTTGAGATTCTGAACACAACTACGGCCTTTTAGCCTCAGACTTGGCTTTGGTGGACTTCATTAAGTTCCTGGGTCATTTGTTTACTTTAGTGTTAAGGGCTCTAATATTCTGGGAATTATACTTCTTACTTTTTGTCAAAAAGTATTTTCCTTTTATTGTAAAGCTTTTTTCATTCTCAGTCAATGAAGTCAGACATTACAGTTTCATTCTTCTTATTGTACAGAAAATGCATGTTGATAAGGCTTACATTTATAATCTGTCCCTGATTTCAGGTCTTTTTTCTCATATTTTTATGCTTATCCAGAAATCTTGATAAAAGAAGTTGAAAGGTATGTGCTGATACCCTCAATTCCTCTCTTTCTATCTCTCTCACGCACACATATAGCTGCAAAAAGGCATGCATGTAAACACACACATAGCTGCACAAAGGCACAAAGGCAGGCACACACACACACACACACACACACACACACACAATTTTTTTCTTTATTTATTCTTTTTATTTTGTACCTGTGTTTAGCTTTTCTTCTTAAAATCTAAAACAAAAGGAGCTTTTTTCATAAATCTAAAACAAAAGGAGGCTAAGAGGGAGTATGGCAAAAAGGTACAGAGCCAATTTGAAGACAAAAAGAACGCAAAGAGACTATGGCAAGGCATACAGGAGATCACTGACTACAAAATCAGGTCAGCAGAGAGTGAGGACAGCATCAAATACCTGGATGGTTTGAACATCTTCAATGGGAGATCTGAGGAAAGAAACAACAGGTTGGCACTACAGCTACCCACTGATGAGAAGGATGCAATACTCCACCTCAGCACAGAGGAGGTAAGAAGAGAGCTAAGGTGATCGAACCCCAGAAAGGCTGCTGGCCTAGACAACATACTGGGCAAGGTGTTAAAAGGCTGTGCTGATCAGCTATGCACAGTGCTCAAGAAAATATTTAACATCTCTCTTGCCATGGCAAAAGTACCCTCATGCTACAGGGAAACTAATATCATCCCACTACCTAAGAAAACCACTCTCTCCAGCCCTAGTGACTACAGACCAGTCACTCTGACATCCACTGCTATGAAATGTTTTGAGCAGCTGATAAAAAGGCATCTTTCATTGTGCCTACTTCCTGATTTTGACCCTGTACAATTTGCATACAGAGCTAACCAATTCACAGCTGATGCCATATCACTACACATCTCCCTTAAGCATTTATAGGGCAAAGACAACTATGTGAGGATGCTGTTCATAGACTTCAGCTCTGCATTTAATACAGTGGTACGAAAGCAGCTGATAGAAAAACTGGCACATTTAAAAACATCTCTCTAACTGGATCCTGGACTTTCTGACTGACAGACCACAGAGGGTATGTTCAGGTAAGAACACATCAAAGTGCATCACAATTAGCATCAGGGTTCCACTGGAATGTGTTCTCAGCCCACTGTTATTCACCATCCTGACCCACGATTGCTATGCTAAGCACAAGTCCAACCATATCATCAAGTTTGCTAATGCTACCACATTCGTGGCGCTCATCACAAAGGAGGATGAAAGAGCACACAAAGAGGAGGTGGCATCTCTGATCAGTTGGTATGAGGGGAACAAACTTGACCTGAATGTAAGTGAGACCAAAGAGATTATCATCGACTTCAGGAAAAGGAGAACAAACCACCCTGTGCTCAGGATCAATGGTGAGAGTGTGAAAAGGATTAAGAGTACAACCTTCCTGGGTGTACACAATATCAGAGGAGCTCTCGTGGTTGGGAAACACTAGTCAACAGGTCAAGAAAGTGTACCAATACCTCCACTTTTTAAGAAGGATGAAAAAAGCTAAGCTTTCTCCTCATATTCTCTCCACCTTCTACAGAGGTGCAATAGAGAGCATCCTCACCTGCAATTTCATAGTGTGGTTTGGAAGCAGCACAGTTACAGAATGGAAGGCGCTACAAAGAGTGATGAGGGTTGCAGAGAAGGTAACAGGTTCCAGTCTTTCATTGATACATATTTATTCTGCAAGAAGCATCTGGAAGGCCATCAAAATAATGCAGGACAACACTCATCTTGTGCATGGACTGTTTAAGCATCTGGCATTGGGCAGGAGATATTGCAGTATCTGCTGCAGGACTACAAGATTCATTAACAGTTTCTACCCTACTTCTGAACATGGGCAGTAGTCCCAGGGGTCTGGACACATAATAAGTAAATTTTTATATGAACCTAACCAAGTTGTACTTAGATAAATGTGCACCATTTAAAAACTATGCATAAAAATTATACATAAAAAATTTCTTTTAATATGAACCTATAAACTATTGGAGCACTTATCGCAACATCCAAGTGTATGGTTTATATACAAACTGGAACTATGATGGTACACCAGTACAAAGAACCAAACTTAAAAGGTCTAAAGTGCAATGAAATATATCAAAAGTACAATGAAATACCTCTAAAATCATATAGGTAAAAACAAGTAAAAAAAAATACCTTTTGCATTCTACATACAATATTAGTTGGAGTGTATATCTAAGATACCTTGATGATTTGTCTCTAATGTGGCTAGACTCAGAGATTACAAAAGAATTTATGGTATGGTTAAATAAGACAACAAATTTGTTAAATTTACATATTCAAATACAACCTAATAGATTAATTGTTTAGATATAACAATTTTTAAGATGGAGGAAAGGTTTGTTTCTACCATCTAGCAAAATGGGTATTTGCATTATAAGAGTTGCCATCCATTGAACTATAAAAAGAGTTTAGTGAAAGAGCAATTTGTGAGAATAGCTAGGAAGACATCTGAACATGAGTTTTTTATGAAGAAAAAGAAAAACTCAGAAAGATGTTTTATGAGAGAAATTATCCAAAGCAATTTGTCAAGAAGATGCAGCATCTGAATGGGGTAATATATATAAACCCCTTTTAGGGGTGGAAATTTTCATAATAAGATTATTGAGACAAAAATATTTATAACAACTCCCCTCACAAAGATTGTAGTAATTTTATTAAATCTTTAGTTTTTAGATATAGTTGTGAGTTGGGTTATATAAGATACATCATTAAGAAAAACTGGAGAATTTTCAAAACCAGCAAAGCAATATTCAAAATTGTGGGTGATAGTCCCAGCTTTATTTATAAAGTTGTGAGAGATTTCAAGGCTACATTCTAACATACAGCCAAATCATCCCACAATATACAAAATGTAGAAGGAAGGGGCACACAAAGTACAGTTAATGCAAATATTGTTCTTATATTTTAACTAGTTATTATGTTACATTCATGTTAAATTATAATTTTTGTGGATACAAGATAAAATTGAAGTGTGGAAATTGTGGGATGATAGGTGTGGTATATTTGTCAGTATGTTCAAATTGTTCATCGTTCTATGTAGGAAAAACAGAGAGGATGTTCCATAAAAATTTTTATTGAAATTGTTATGACATCACCATGAACACTAATAGTGCCCTTTATAAGCATTCCTTGAGTTGTAAGAATTTTAACACTTCAGTTTTGGTATTTTAGAAGTGGTAAAGTTAGATGTGAGAAGGGGGTTCTTGATAAACTAAAAGTGAGCACAGGGAACTTGTTTGGCAGTTAAAACTGGATGTCACACACCTGGCAGGAATACATGAATATGTATTTATAAATGCTGTGCACAGACTAAGGGCCACAAAATTGTGAAAAATAGTGGTCCATTAGAATACCAAACTTCTTCTTCTGGTTTTTCCCAGTTAGGGGTCGCCACAGTGGATCACCTGTCCGCTCATGATTGGCAGTGGAGTTGTACGGTGTCAAGTTGCCAGCCTGGCACCCAACCTTCAACAAAAGGCACCCATTACAACACCAAACTAAATGTATGAATTGTATTAAATAGTTCATATTTATTAACTGAACAATTTTATCTATAGGTATGAATATTTTAAACATCTCTAATATTTCATATTCAATTACTTATGCATTATACTAACTATATAGTAAATTAAGTCCTATTCATTAACATTATAACATTACATTTTAACATGTTTTTGGACATATTTCATTGTACTTTTTAAGTTTTTTTTTATATTAGTATACCATCATAGTTCCAGTTTATGTATAAGCCATATACCTAGGTGTTGTCACAGTTTATAACTTCATGCTAAAAGAAACTTTTATGTACTATTTTTATGTATAATTTTTAAAAAGCATTGGTACACAACTATTTAGGCACAACCAGACAACAACAAACTTTGTTACCGAGTTTTTGTTTCACTTCTGTGAGCCACATCTTCATGGGCAAGATGGATGTATTGGACAACACAACAGACAGTTGAAACTAATAACTCCCCCAAAACCATTGTAAAGGATTTGTTGGGTGAGTTGACTAATCTTATTCAACTATTTACACAGTGTTGCAGTCAATTAATTTCTACATTAAAACCAATGACAGAAGCAACCCAAGAAGTTGTGGTGGACAATAGACAGTTGTTTTCATAGCTACTTGTAAACACAGATGGATGTTGACCTGGTTCTGATTTATTCCCAGTTGGTTTAACTACGGTAGTCATACTAGAACTGTATCACCTTCCTGGCCTCAAGATTCATCATGTTTCCATCCTTTTGAGAAGCCAGTGGAGTAGATGTTTACTTGGCAAGGAATTTGTTGAAGCTAACACAGAATATAAAACTTTAGAAGATAAAATTAAAATCTTTGGGAAAAAATATTGAAGGTGTGTATTTTACATCTAAATAACATATTTTTCAAAGAATGCTTGACCACCAAATGAGTACAGAAAGGTCTACATTTTTTTAAATTTCGGAAAGGACTTGATTATAATATTGATAGTTATAGGGAATTGACTAACATGTTTGATAGACATGGTTCAGAATTGATGGAGTTCATTATGTATCATAGTGATTTATTAATACTGTATACTGTTTTGGATGATTTACAAACACTTAGCAATATTTTAAAAGATTTATTATTTGATACTTACAAAACTACATATGTCCAGGTTTCAAAAATGTGGATGCACAATGTACAAATACTAAGACTAAGAAACATAAGAAGTTGATTAGAGATGTAAATGAATATGTTAAAAACAAAGCATATTCTTTATCCTTCACAGGTATTTTAAGAAACAACACAAAAAATGATCAGTTGAGATTATGGTTTTAATCAAGCTGAGCACAACAATAGTTACTCAGTGAACAGGATTTAATACAGGAAACCAAAAATGAAGACAGGATATACAAATTGGATGACCCTATAGAGTTTTGTACTTTTCCATGGAGATCAGAGAGGTTAGTGAACTGTTCTATAGACAACAAAGATTGTTTATATGTGATGGACAACTGGTCAGATCAATACAACAACAGAGAGGGAGGAAAGGAACAAGGGAAAGAGGGAGAGGGAGTGGAAACGTATTATTAAGTAATCAATTAAAAAAGCCACAGTTTGAGTTTCAATATGATGGTACTTTATTGAGCTACAGTGGTTTTAATACGTTCAGTTACAGTCATTTAACTATAACTACTGATTTTTTTCTTTATTCTAAAAGGGTTTTACATTATACCTGGCAAATCTTTGGATATATCAGATTTACTAGCTGAACTGAAATTATAGACTAGAATATTAAACTTTAGCCATTCATTTTAAAGATGCACATGAATCACAAAGTGAAATGATGGATAAATATAAGAAAGCAAGCACTTTCAACTCACAGGTAAATAGTATGTTAGAGATTTTCAAAAAATCCTGCAAAACTGACATCTATAATTTTGTTGCTAAATATAAAAGTAGAAGGACAAACTGGAATAGAGATGAATTTTACTTGCTAAATACTCTTTCTAAATATAGGTCTATTAGGACCATGAGACCTGATAAAGGTAATGGGATTGTGTTACACGATACAATTGATTATGTAAGTAAAATTTTTGATAGCCTACAAGACAAAGATATATATATATATATATATATATATATATATATATATATATATATATATATATAGGTAACTAAAAATTAAATAAACATTTCTTATAAGAATATATATTTATTTTTGAAAGATCTTTTGACCCAAGTAGTTATTACCCCCAAACTTTATAATTTCTTGCTTAATAGTAGATCTTGGCATACCCAAGGTGCACAAAAATGTTACTCAAACTTCATTTCAATTAATAGTAACAGCTCAAGATTCAATGACCTGTGTTTTGGCAGAATATAAAGACAGAATGGTGAAGGCAATATTAGCACAAATAGATCATGTATTGTAAGATGCTTGGGACTTCTCTAGTAGAATTAAACAACATTTGTGTCAAGAAATTGTGAGTTTCTTGACTACAGATGTGGTAACTTAGGGTTAGAATTATTCCATGGAGCTGTTATGGACTGTGTTTTTTGTGACCACTAAAGATATTCAGTTAATAATGGACCTCATGGAAAGAGTATTGCCTAACAATTACAGTTTTTTTGAGGGACAGTATAATAAACAAGTTAAAGGGGTAGCTATGGGGACGCATGAGCCCCCATCGATGCCAATTTAGTAATGTTAACTTTGGAAAAGAAATATATTTTGCACTCTACATACTATATTAGTTAGAGTGTGTATCCGAGATACTTTGATGATTTGTTTCTAATGTGGTTAACTATGAAATTAAAGCTAAAGAATTTGTGACATGGTTAAATAAGGCAACATATTTTCTTGAATTTACACATTCAGACACCACACAACATGTTATTTGGATGTAAAAATTTTTTAAGATGAAGGAAAGGTTGGCTTCCTCTATCTACCAAAAACCCTCATTTTCTGATGGGT